>NC_041408.2:78064809-78094809 GCF_900747795.2 Erpetoichthys calabaricus | reverse complement strand
TTGTTTAAATTATAAGCCACAACGTTCATAAATTTGTTTACAAAGAGCATACAAGACCAACACACAAGTTTACACATAAAATATAAAGATTTGTCTCTCAAGCTAACGCGCGTATTGTTTACTAAGTGGTGAGGTTCTTTGTTTTTTTTAATTAAAAACATGATCTGCTGTATTAAACAAAAGGTCGCTCATTCACATGAAGACAAACAGTGTACATTTAAATTAAAGGATGAAACAAAAAGGTCTGAATTCGTTAAAGGAGCTTCTCTTTTATTTCCAGATGAGGACAAGTCAAAATACAATGCAAATACAGCTGGACAAAATCTGGGTCTGCCGTCCCTCTTCATGCACAGGATGACTTCTCACATTCCCCTTTCTTGGTTTATTACTCCACTTGCTTTAATATAAAAGCCAATATTCCTCTCTTCACTCCCTCCCAAAATCAGACTGTTTGCTCACCAAAGTTCCAGCAGCACAATGATGTGTACGTTTCCACAACTGTTGTAATAATTTGTGTAAGGGAGCACTACACCTAAATTCCATAAGGCTTAGAACATTTGATTCTAAAAAGAATTAATTTTTATGACTGCCCAATTCAGTCACTGTGAATTCACTTACTCAAAGTCATCTGGAGTAAAAATCTGCTGATTTATATCAGCAGCCGAACAATCAGAACATCATTAGTTTATATAGAGCAAACTGAAGATCTGAATGTAACAAGCAGCCACCAACAGCTGACAATAACAAAATGCTGGCTTATGATAAAAAACATCAATTAATATTTATTTGTATCACGCAGTGCCCACATTAAATTTCAAGAGCTGCTGTACATATAGCCTGTCCTGGAGGCTGTTGATAACTGCACATTTACGAATCAGAGAAAGTTGGAACTTTGGTAGTTTCCATATTTCAAACATTCATATCAGTGATGCAACATATAAAACCATTACTTAACAATTCAAATGGCAGACTCAACTCTTGACGGCTGCTCTTTTCATCTGCTACGAGCAATATACTCTTTCATTTCTCCTCACTAACAAAAGAGCAGTGTACAAGTGAAGCTAATCACAACCATCTATGCTTCTCTGTTTGTAGTTTATCTGATCAAATTTAAAAAAAAAAACAAGTAGTCTACATTAATATTTAATTTCATGTCAATGAGCACACGTCCAAGCAATGGTGCGCTGACAAGATTAAATTAACCATGCCTTGTCCTTCTCTTCCTCTGCCAGGCCACTGCAAATCCAAACTCTCCTTACAATAGACACCAACTCCCTACAACACTGAAAAGGTTTAACGGTTGGGAAAATTTGGTGGATAGTTGAATTATAATCTGTCAGCAAACAGCAAAACTGAAAACTGCATGTGTCTAAATGATATGAAATATGCAAAAGGTAAAAAGATGGGACCTGCTTGAGTAAGCAGCAGAATTTCAAAAACAAAAGGTTTAACTGTCTTGATGGAGGCAGGTTTTAAATACAACTGAAGAAAACCAAGTAAAAAAAAAAAAAAAAAATACTCTTTAATAAAATCCCTGTGTGCGTCCAGGTGTCCGTGTGGGTGTCTTCTGGTGAAGTGCGCATGCGCGGGGCACGGTGCGATGCGCGATATTACTGTCAGAGAAAATTATAGGCATTTTACGGAAATACAAACCAGTATAACTGCGAGAGGAAATTAAAGGTACACAGTACAGTCACGCATATTACAGCCACATACAAGCCAGTATTACTGTCAGAGAAGATTAAAGGCATATTACCGATGCGCACGCCTTTATTACCGCCAGAGAAAATTAAAGGTATATTACGGACGTACAAGCCAGCGGACGTACAAGACAGTATTACTGTCACAGAAAACTAAAGACACACAATACACAGCGGCAGCCCACGAAGAACGGTCAGCTCAGCAAGTAACCATCAACATAAGAAAGGCTGAAAGACAAAGAAAAATACGACCAACAAACAGAATGAGGTCAAAGTCCCGTGCCATTTAATATAGACTGTTCCTACTAATGTTTATGCACTACTGTTCTAGCGCCGTTATTGTAACGGGCTTAATGAGTAGTAATAATAATAAAAAATAAGCAGAAGGGAGCCAGCACTATGTAAATGTCTCCCAAATAATCATATATAGCTTACCGGTTTTTGTTCAGTCTTTTAATTTTTTTCTCACTTGCGTGGCTGTTTTTTGTTCCATGCACCACCTGATCATAAGCTTTGGTCCCAACTTTATTTTTGAATGCGATTAATTCTTCAAATGACATTGCTGAAAGTTCTATGTGAAGAAAAAATAAAAACATACAGAGTTTAACTTAAAAACCTAACTCCACGGTACATGTATATTACTGTTATTACTGTTGTTATAAGTATGCATCTGATCAAAGTTTAACTAGAAGAAGTGTTACTGCATAGAGAAACTGAACAAGTATTCAGAGTTAATGTACTTTCTAAATTTGTTGATCTTCTACAAACTCACCTTTTCTGTTGAACATTTTTGCCCATTTTACATCAAGTACTATTGCATGATTACTGTAACATGCATCAGGTTATTTAGATAAAATACACATTTTCATGTAGCATAAAAACTTATGAATATAAAGTAAAAACATCAGAGACAAATTTGATATGAAACTTAGAAGCATCCAATGGCACATAGTGAAAATCTTGTAGCTCAAGCTTTTTCATTGTGAAGTTTTATTTTCTTATTGTTTTAATCCATTCTTTAAGTTATATGCTGTATATGGAAACGCCTGCAAAATGAAATCCGACAACCATTGGCACCCACAGCAGTGTACGGGCTTAGGACCAGGTCCAGACCAAATGCCAGCTAGGGACCAAAGAAGAAGAAAAAAGAAGAAAGAATATGCTGTATATACCTGCACGATTGCCATTTTTCTACATTTGCACATAAAATATGTAAATGTGATAAAATAGTACCCAAATGGGAAACCTCGACTCTAAAGAATCGTAACTGAATGCAGGTTTGTAACACCAAAGTACTTTGAGATTCTGTGGAGTTCGTTTTCTGAATTCTGCACCAATTCATCTGTTTGGCACATATCCATAATGCATTTGATATTACGGAACTGAAGTTACTTTGGTCTGTTTTGGTCCAGTCATCCACTGAAACTCTCAGAGGTTACTCGCTAGGACACATTCTAATTATTTAATCACCAGTAACGGTGCACTGCACAATAACATACAGTGAATACACTTGACTTGATCATTCCTAGTCTTCATCCTCTTTCTCTGTACGTTTACCATTCGTTTGCTCAGAGGTTGATGCGCTTCCTGAGCAGCTCTTCTTCTCTCCACCCTAACGGCCCGCTTCTTCTAATCTTTCATTGGCATCTTTTCTCATTAAAACTGATTAAATCAGTGTCTGTGTTGCAATTACTTAGTACGGCATTTTTCACTTAAGCTGGCACTTTTAAGTCTTTAATCGGCCTCAAGAATGATTTAAGATATAAAGAGGTAGGGGAAGTGACGGCGAAGGTGGTAGGGAATGAGAACGGCACCTGCACGCATGCGCCGCACAGCCTCCCTGCTGGCCGCTGCCGAGACTTGATTCTACAATAAAATAAAAATAAAAAGAGAAATAACCTTGGAGGTCAATCATCACCCGAAAAGCGGATAGCAGACGTCACGTAGTATTTGTGTACCAAATTTCAGGTCCATAGGTGAAACGGTTTGTGAGCTATAGGTGATTTAAAATCCTGGACAGACAAACGGACAGCCACGGTAGCGTATTATATCTAAAGATATAGTACACATCTACGATTGTTTATCAGATGTGGCACTTTGTAGGAACCTTTTAGAAAGAACGGATTTGACTCAAAATGAAGAGGCAAAAACAGAACTGTGGTACCAACAAGAATTCATTTATGTGTGCGTATTATTGGAACAAATAAAAACAACAAGACTACACAACTGTTGACGTTACTTAACAGAAGATGACACACAACTCAAGTATGATCTCGAACCCATGTATTAATGTGGGTCTCTTGTATTTGGTATTACTTAAGCTATACCATGATGATTTTTGTCTAAAATCCAGATATTATATTTGCAAGCCACTTCAAAACTAATAAATATTTATTGCAATATTATAATACGCTATGAAAACTGTTTTACTTTCTTCAATTTAAGGAATATCTACCATGGCTTTTGCATTGTATAACATCTATCCACCTACTAAGGCATTTCGTATTATACAGGATTACCTGTTATGTTAACCATCTTCTTGCTAAGACTTACGTATACAAATATATTTCAGTAATAAGCAAATCAAGACGTGTGATAAGAGTAATTCTGCCATCATAAAAATACACAAGCTATCACCTTTCTTTGCCTCCAGTATTCAGAATCCACCGCATTCCAACCTCCACCACCTGAAACCAAACTCATGCCTCTGTCTTAGCCTCTTAACTGGTAATAAGGAGGGAATACTAGAAGTAAAATATAACTTGATTTGCTTGTCAATAGATACACAATGTTTCCCACAAATAACAATGCGCTACCGCACCAAAACTGGTTATTAGGCAGATTAGTTGAAAAGGGTCTCACTCACACACACACACACACACACAACCTCAGACTTGCAGCATACTGTATTGTTTTCTTTTTGTAAACAACCCGCTGCAGCTTTGATTCACTGTTTCATCTTAATGTCCCCGTTGTGATGATCATTAAACCATCATGGTGTACTTATGCAAATGACATGTTTATAACAAGAAAGGACAAAAAGAAAGAAAGAAAAAAAGACACCAACCCACAGTATTTTTTTACAGTATTTTTGCATTGCGACGATTCGATGAACAGGCGACCTGTCCAAGTTCTGTTCCTGCCCTTGCACTCTATGCTAGCTGGGGTAGGCTCCAGCAACACCCCTGGGGCCTCATGTATAAACGGTGCGTATGCACAGAAATGTTGCGTACGAATGTTTCCACGCTCAAATCGCGATGTATAAAACCTAAACTTGCCGTAAAGCCACGCACATTTCCACGGTAACTCATACCTTGGCGTACGCAATTTCTCTGCTCGGTTTTGCAGACTGGCGGCACCCAGCGTCAAAGCAGTGCTACTGTTCCTTTGTGGTCACGCTTTCTTTCTTAGATCCACATTGCTGACGCGGCTTTATAAATATATTGAAATTAACTGCATATTGTTTATTAGTGTAATGCATCTGATTGTAATTAACCTGTAGCAATATAATGGTCCAGGAAATAGCCATAGTATTCCAAATACCATAACTGCTTTAGCGTTGTTACGCTCACTGCATCTTGATCTTCTTTTTGCTGCTCCCGTTAAGGGTTGCCACTGCGGATCATCTTTTTCCATATTACTCTCACTGCACCACTCGGAGTATTTATATCACTGTATCTGAGTGTGAATCACAGCAGCAGCTGATTGAAAAGAGAATTATCGGTATACAGTTTCAAGTACACACTACCTCAACACCGGCAAAAAGCGTCAAAGCCTTTCCTGTACGGACCTCGCGTTTCAGAAACAGTTTCATCCCAAGAACTATAAACGCACTCAATCAGTACATCAAGTGCTCCTTGCAGAACTGTTTGTACTTATAAGTACAATTACCTCACTGTAAACTTACCCTACAGTTATAATATTGCACAACCTGTGCTACTTTATAAAGCGCGTATGATGACGATATCATTTTTAAGATGAAATGCAGCAAAATATGTTGCTTATAGTATACAGGTAAAACTTTAACTTCATTTAAATAATCTGCATTGTTAATAATTAAACATGTGAGGACACAGTGCCGCAGCGTATAGCTGGTTCACGGATAGCTCCTGCCTTGCGCTGTATTATTGCTGGTGCTGACGCAACACTGGAAGGATAGACGGATAGAATAATTAAACATGTACTACGAAGATATTTCAATGTTCCTTAAAAGTTTTGAAGAATCGGCATTCTAAGCTTACAGGTGGCTTAACGTCTATTACAGAGCTGATTGTGTGGCAATTGGGTATTTAGAGAAAGAAAAGTACGTTTGAAAGAGACAGTACTTCTGTACTAAATTATTTATTAGGTTGCACATGGCGCAGCAAGCCTCTTGCGTGAGATATGAACAATCACTGCGCCACCGTGTTCCCATGTTTAATAACATGCTTTCATTGCTATCATCATGAAAATGATATCACGTATACATCTCAGTATTATAATTATTCAGACAGCTGTAATATCTCGAATGTAATGGATTCTGTGTCCTGTCGGAGAAAGAGAAAGAACTAAGCACGTAGTGATTCACACACATAGAGCACATAGAAGATCAAATACAGAACAAAGCATTTAACGTGCTACTTGAGAAACCAGTAAAATAAACGATTTTAAGATGTAGTTTATGATGTTCTACTTTAATGGCAAAATAAACTACGTGATTAAAGTGGAAATTTCGAGATTAAAGTTGACATTTCGTGCTTTTTTCCCCACTGTGTGCCAATTTTTTTTGTCTGTACCCTAATAAGCTTTCATATGACACTCAGACGGTCCGCTGCGAGTCGCCTTTTCACGGCGACTTTGATATGTGATTTCTTCTTTATTTCGGGTACTGTGCAACTTTGTGAACTCGATCTTTCGAGTTTCTCCGACACTCTGTCACTCGATCAACTTTCTTTTGTTGATTATACCACTGTTTAAACCAACAAATAGTACGTTTTTCCTTTGCCTCCACTTGGTATTCGCTGAAATTCTTATATTTTCCCCCGTGCTTTTCCCATTGTCTTTGCACAGAAGGCTATTTATATCGATTTGCATATTCAAAGAGGAGTAATTCTGGGAGGAGTTGGGGCGGGACACAAGGCGCGTGCACGTGCGTTACTTTTCACGCTGATCGGGATTTATGTAGTGGAAGAACGTGAAATTTTGCGTGCGTACAGATTCCTGCATCTGGATTTTTCTGTGCGTACGCACAATCCCGCTTTTGTGCTTACGCCATGTTATAGTGTGAGTTCTACGCACGGCGTTATACATGAGGCCCCTGGTCTGAAACAAGTGGTTTAGAAAATGACGTCACGATTGCACAGTTGACCTAGATAGGGTCATTTGGCAGACTTCATAATAATGCGTACATGTGTATTATTTGTAACATTTATATTAAGACTACTTTGCCATCAGGTTAATTTTTTGTAAAAATATGCCTGTCTGAAACATTTTAAAAACTTGAAAGTTTAAGAGGATTCCAAGGCCTCTCCAACTCCATCCCATAATGTTTCCTCAATGGATAATTGTTTATCCTAATAAAGAACCCATCTATATTTTCTGTTCAAAAGTAAAGAAACACACACTAAGCCAAAGGATTTTTGAAAGGTTACTTCCCTAAAACTTCAATCTTTACAATCATAAATAAATAAGAGAAAATACTGTAAATCCTAGACTGTCTGGAAAATTGATTGTGTCAGGTACAGTGGAACCTCGGTTCACAAACGTCTCGGTACACGTACAAATCGGTTTTTCGACCAAAAAGTTTGCCAAACGTTTGCCTCGGTTCATGACCACACACCTCGGTATACGAGCAAGCCAGTTTCCCTTTCGGTTTGTACACACACACACAGGCAGCTCGAGAGAGAGCTGGACTCATAAGGTAGGAAGGCAGTTAAAGAATGCACTGGGCTTGATTTTGTTTTCACTTCTGTTTACAGCGATCGGTTCATAGCGTGCATTGTTGCAATGTTACTTTTCTTGGTGGTTTATTAAATTACGGATTTTTTCAAATGTTTATTTTTTTTCCCTGTGCTTAAAACTCATTAAAAAAAAAAAGTGTTTTTAGCCAGAAGTTGGTAGCGCTATAGCGCGAACTATTGCAGTGTTAACCTTGAACAACAGAGAAAACTTTCAATGTTTTTACATTTAGTTTACTATTACGCTGTGCATTCTATGGTTTAATTAACCATATTTGTGCTTAAAAATTAAAAAATATATATATATTTACATACAGTTCGTATGGTCTGGAACAGATTAATTGTATTTACATACAATCCTATGGGGGAAATTGCTTCGGTTCACGACCAAATCGATTTACGACCAGAGTTTTGGAACGAATCATGGTCGTGAACTGAGGTTCCACTGTACTTTCTTTAAAAAAAATCTAACAAAGTGATAAAGTTGAACTAAGTGCAAGGAAAAAAATGAAGTACCTTTCTTGATGTCCATATCTCCATGTTCTTTCATATTAGTTGTTCCTGAAATGGAATGCTTCTCCAAAAGATTCGACTCCGAGACATCATCATCTTCACTTTCATCATTGTCCGTGGTATCAGACAGTCCCATCTCATTAGCTGTGTATTTACTACCGAAATCTCCATCCTCTTCACTCTTTCCAATGGCCGCACTACCGCATCCTGAGCTAAATTTACTTTCTTTAACTCCAGTGTCCACTTCATCATCCGAGCAGCTATTGCTGTTACATCCCACACTTGTCAAAATATTTTTTGTGTGTATCAGCTGGAAGTTTTTTTCCATTTCATCATCTGACGTTCCAGTTGAATCCTCATTGCTCTCATCTTTTTTGCTTTTGAAAATGTGTTTCTTCTGCAAGGCAGGCTTCTGCTTTTGATGTCTGTGTGTAGTACTGGCTTTACCTTTGCCTTTATTCATTGTTGGATTTTACTTTGACTTTAGATTTGATTCAAAACTGCAAAAGAAGGGACACATGACATTTATACAGTAGCTGCTTTACTCTGAATTAATGTATTGTTGTATGAGATTACCTTACAAAGATTAGACTTACCTGTTGAGGAACACTAGAGCCTGGTGGCACGTCGACTCTTTGTATGTTCTTTTTTGTCAGACTCACTGAATATAAATGGCCAATTTGAAAAAATTCACCATGAGTAAACACAGGTGTAACACACTGCCTTGTACCCATCAGTTTTTTAGATACTTGCATCCATCTCTGCTAGATACTTTATCAAAACATCAAGTGTAGACAAACTAGGCCTGGATGGATGGCGGTCTATCATGTGGCACACTCAAGCATACAATGCAGTCAATTTGCCACTGCCAGTCCCCCAAAATGAATTGCATCAGCAGATTAGAATCCCTTGAGATATAAAAACAACAAGAGAATGGGGGCAAAATTGGACGCCATCATGAAACATTCCCTCTATTATAATAATAATAATTCTTTACATTTATATACTGCTTTTCTCAGTACTTAAAGCGCTCTCCACACAGGGAGGACCTGGGAAGCAAACCCACAATCTCCTTACTGCAAATGCCCCCTCAAGGAGGAGCTGCCTTGGAACACTTTTAGCTTCAGTCTCATTCTACCACGGTGTGCTAAGAAGCGTCTCTGGGGGTCTTTTCTGCTCACTGCGGTCAGTCAATTTAATACCTCCTCCCGACGCCCCAAACTAAAAGCTTATACTCTTTAAGTTATTTTTGTTTTTAATGCACAATACAATATACAGCTAGTGAATGTATTACTTGTCCTATGAGTCAATGTCCTTGTTTTTTACGTTTCTTCTGCTCTATGCTGCTAAATTCCTTTTTGGGCGAACTAAATTCTATCTAATCTGATCTAAACATCAAATTAACATATAACATATGTAACATATCCCATGTTCGCTCCTTCCTCTCCTTTTCTAATGCTGAGAAACTTGTCCCTGCTTTTATCACATCCCGCATCGATTATTGTAATTCCCTACTGGCAGGTGCCCCTTCTAATCTTATATCACAGCTCCAGCTTATTCAAAACTCAGCCGCAAGAGTCCTTACACGGACCAGCAGCAGCGAGCACATCACACCCATCCTGCTTCACCTTCACTGGCTCCCTGTGTCTTACAGAATTGAATATAAAATCCTACTAATAACCTACAAAGCTTTAAACAACCTCGCGCCAAACTACATCAGTGATCTTCTCCATCACTATGTGCCTGCCCGCCCACTAAGGTCTTCTGATTCTGGTAATCTTGTTGTGCCCCTCACTAATCTACACTCCATGGGTGACAGGGCCTTCAGCTGTATAGCGCCCAGACTCTGGAATGACCTACCGAAATTAATCAGGTCAGCTGACTCCATGAATTCTTTTAAAAAACAACTCAAAACTCATCTGTTCAGGAAGGCTTTTAGCTCTACCTGACTTTATTATCCTTCTCTCAGTTTACCTCGATGTCAAGTTGCTAATGTAACCTGTGTGTGTGTACTAGACCATCAAATATGTTGTCTGTTGGGCTTTACTCTGAATTTACTGTCTTGCTCTTCTTTATTTATTTATCTGGTTTAGTACAATGCTATGTACTGTATACGCTGCCGTTCTTTCTTAAACTCTGTGAAGTGCCTTGAGCATGGGAAATGCGCTATATAAATAAAATGTATTATTATTAAATTGCTTCTTCACTTTACACCATTCTGGCTTACAGGATTCACAGGAACACTCCACTTTTGGATATCTTAGGAAATCCTGTACACGGACACTTATCCATTGATTAAGGTGGATTATGATTATCTTTACGTTTCAAAATTTGTTTGGCCTCATAAATGAAACCGTGATTATATTTTGTGATAAACACTATTTGAAGCTGTTCTGTTTTAAAATGAACCTTCTCCCATCAGAGAGCTGAACATAGCCTTTATGTATTTATAGAGTGCGGTTTCCTATGAGAGATTTACAAGCGTCAAGTTCATTAAACTTTAATACCATTACAGAATACATTCATGGAGTTTTTTCATTAGTATGATGGTTTATCAAGTCAAATATTTTAACCCGTCCTCCATGAGAAAGGGGCCCACCATGTTAACTATAGGGTGGATGTCAACCTTTGTCAACACAACGGGACAGACAGACAGACAGACAGACAGACAGACAGACAGACAGACAGATAAATAGATAGATAGATAGATAGATAGATAGATAGATAGATAGATAGATAGATAGATAGATAGATAGATAGAGGAAAATTTGGCTTTTTACAGAGGCTCTTTAAATAAATAGATACAGAGTGCATCCAGAAAGTATTCACAGCACATCACTTTTTCCACATTTTGTTATGTTACAGCCTTATTCCAAAATGGATTAAATTCATTTTTTTCCTCAGAATTCTGCACACAACACCCCATAATGACAACGTGAAAAAAAGTTTACTTGAGATTTTTGTAAATTTATTAAAAATAAAAAAATTGAGAAAGCACATGTACATAAGTATTCACAGCCTTTGCCATAAAGCTCAAAATTGAGCTCAGGTGCATCCTGTTTCCCCTGATCATCCTTGAGATGTTTCTGCAGCTTCATTGGAGTCCACCTGTGGTAAATTCAGTTGACTGGACATGACTTGGAAAGGCACACACCTGTCTATAGAAGGTCCCACAGTTGACAGTTCATGTCAGAGCACAAACCAAGCATGAAGTCAAAGGAATTGTCTGTAGACCTCCGAGACAGGATTGTCTCCAGGCACAAATCTGGGGAAGGTTACAGAAAAATTTCTGCTGCTTTGAAGGTCCCAATGAGCACAGTGGCCTCCATCATCCATAAGTGGAAGAAGTTCAAAACCACCAGGACTCTTCCTAGAGCTGGCCAGCCATCTAAACTGAGCGATCGGGGGAGAAGGGCCTTAGTCAGGGAGGTGACCAAGAACCCGATGGTCACTCTGTCAGAGCTCCAGAGGTCCTCTGTGGAGAGAGGAGAACCTTCCAGAAGGACAACCATCTCTGCAGCAATCCACCAATCAGGCCTGTATGGTAGAGTGGCCAGACGGAAGCCACTCCTTAGTAAAAGGCACATGGCAGCCCACCTGGAGTTTGCCAAAAGGCACCTGAAGGACTCTCAGACCATGAGAAGGAAAATTCTCCAGTCTGATGAGACAAAGATTGAACTCTTTGGTGTGAATGCCAGGAATCACGTTTGGAGGAAACCAGGCACCGCTCATCACCAGGCCAATACCATCCCTACAGTGAAGCATGGTGGTGGCAGCATCATGCTGTGGGGAACTGGGAGACTAGTCAGGATAAAGGGAAAGATGACTGCAGCAATGTACAGAGACATCCTGGATGAAAACCTGCTCCAGAGTGCTCATGACCTCAGACTGGGGCGATGGTTCATCTTTCAGCAGGACAACGACCCTAAGCACACAGCCAAGATATCAAAGGAGTGGCTTCAGGACAACTCTGTGAATGTCCTTGAGTGGCCCAGCCAGAGCCCAGACTTGAATCTGATTGAACATCTCTGGAGAGATCTTAAAATGGCTGTGCAACGACGCTTCCCATCCAACCTGATGGAGCTTGAGAGGTGCTGCAAAGAGGAATGGGCGAAACTGGCCAAGGATAGGTGTGCCAAGCTTGTGGCATCATATTCAAAAAGACTTGAGGCTGGAATTGCTGCCAAAGGTGCATCAACAAAGTATTGAGCAAAGGCTGTGAATACTTATGTACATGGGATTTCTCAGTTTTTTTATTTTTTAATAAATTTGCAAAAACCTCAAGTAAACTTTTTTTCACGTTGTCATTTGGAGTGTTGTGTGTAGAATTCTGAGGGAAAAAATGAATTTAATCCATTTTGGAATAAGGCTGTAACATAACAAAATGAGGAAAAAGTGATGCGCTGTGAATACTTTCCGGATGCACTCTGTATGTATTTATTTAAAGAGCCTCTGTAAAAAGCCAAATTTTCCCCTGTTTAGGGGGGAATGTTTCCCCAGTTCTATTAATCTACATGGTGCAAAAAACGTGCCTGATGGTGTACAGGAATGCACATCCTTAAATTGGACGGGATTTTTATATATAGCAACTGAAAATGTTTTACTACAATTATAGCCAGCGCTCGTTCACTTAATAGCTTTGGCAACATAATTTACCCGGGCAAGTGACACAATCGTCCTTTACAACTGGTCATTTTTCTTTGAACCAGCGTTTATTAAACATGGGGGACTTTGACTTCAGCATCCCCAATCCGTTAGTTTCCAACTCAGCCAGCTGAATCCGTGAGCCCGCACGAATGCCAAGTAAATAATTAAGTATGGGGGAAAAAGTTATGGGTGCTCATCGTCAGCCCAGAAAGTCGCAGGTTTAAGAATAAATTCAGCGTGATGGTCTCTGATCGCACCGACAGCACAAGGCAAAGCGAACCGCCTCGGAAAAAAAGAGAACTCCAAACTCGGTTCTTTTCCCACGAAAACCGTCATTGCCATTAATACTATGTTGCCTAAAATTACTGTCGTATGCCAAACTGTTTTTTTCTTGTGCTACACGCAAATTAGAATAAACCTATCATATCAACACCTCGAAGATTAAAACTGGTTCGGTGAAACTCCGGCCCCAGATAAAAAAAACAAACTACACTTAACATTAACAAATTATCATTTGTTTATATGGTTTATCCAACATGTGGGCAAGTCCACACTTCTGAAGTACACCAACTACCCTAAACTTTACAGTCAACCCCACTCACTGCTCGGAGGTTTAGCGACGTCTATTCCAGCTGCGCGGATCACTCAAGCTCCCGGCTTTGCAGAGGCCTTGCTCATAAAAGACAATACTAACTGTGGCATTGTTAATAGCTAAAGCATAACTAACAAATCCGACTTGCACAATCATCAAGTAAATGAGATACAATTATATTCAACAGTTTAAAAAAATGTACAATAAATTACCGTAATTGACGTAAACTGTGCCTAGTTTGTCCTCACGTGTCCAGAAGGAGATTTAACTTCTAATACAGGTAATGGTACCCAGCAGTCGCTAGAGGCCGCTATGGGATTAAAAAAAAAAAAAAAAAAAAACTGCATTTAAAAACTTGGCCTCTAGATGGCAGCAGAGGCGCTGAATTACGATACGATTTATCAGGTTGTAACCACAACCGTAGAGTCCGTTCGAAGAGGGCTTAAAACACACGGCCAAGTGATCCAGAAGGCTGTCAGTTCAGTCCGTTGCTTTAGCATACACTCCATGCGTTATATGTTGAACAACTGAAGTCAGACTTACACTTGTAGCAAAAAATTAATAAAAACGAGTCACCTTAGGAGAAAAGTAACGTTTTTTTTTAAATAATAAAAGCATGGATGCAGAGGAGATTCTATGAACTCTGGGGGCCCAAGGTATAAAACTCCATGGGGCCCTCCATCCTGTAGCAACACGGTAAAGCTTATTACTATTGTAGCGACCTCCACGTCAGGTTCGAAAAGAAAAAAAAAACAGGACTAAGTAGGGCTCACAGAACAGTTTACTGGAACAGTAAAGAAAAAACACAGGATTGTAACAGCAAAACCGAACATCTTTGAGACTGAACTCATTACAATTTCCTATAAATCTCTCATTGTTCTGGCCCTGATAGACGCCATTAAAGAAAACCTTCTTCTTCTTCTTCTTCTTCTTCTTCTTTTGGCTGCTCCCATTAGGGGTTGCCACATCGGATCAATGCTGTTAAAGAAAAACAAAAAAAAAGAACACAACGTAACGCAACAACACCTTCCTTCTCGAACCCCGTCCCTTGAGAGCACCAACACTGCCTCTGTCCCCTCAGATCCGGGTACCATTTTCAATTTCAGCATCAATCCTACCCCCGGGCGGCACGGTGGCGCAGTGGGTAGCGCTGCTGCCTCGCAGTTGGGAGACCTGGGGACCCGGGTTCGCTTCCCGGGTCCTCCCTGCGTGGAGTTTGCATGTTCTCCCTGTGTCTGCGTGGGTTTCCTCCGGGCGCTCCGGTTTCCTCCCACAGTCCAAAGACATGCAGGTTAGGTGGGTTGGCGATTCTAAATTGGCCCTAGTGTGTGCTTGGTGTGTGGGTATGTTTGTGTGTGTCCTGCGGTGGGTTGGCACCCTGCCCGGGATTGGTTCCCTGCCTTGTGCCCTGTGTTGGCTGGGATTGGCTCCAGCAGACCCCCGTGACCCTGTGTTCGGATTCAGCGGGTTGGAAAATGGATGGATGGATCCTACCCCCACTGTACTCCGCACTCCCTCAATTAGACCCAACAGTCACTCCCAAGGGCCTTCAACCTGGCTGGGACGTCATACTATTATTTTAGTGCAAAGTCTAGATAGATAGATAGATAGATAGATAGATAGATAGATAGATAGATAGATAGATAGATAGATAGATAGATAGATAGATAGATAGATAGATAGATAGATAGATACTTTATTAATCCCAAGGGGAAATTCACATACTCCAGCAACAGCATACTGATACAAAAAACAATATTAAATTAAAGATTGATAACAACGCAGGTAAAAACAGACAATAACTTTGTATAATGTTAACAGAGAAGGCTCTGAGACAATGTTTTGGAACTACAGACTGGGATATCCTGCAGGGATCACATAGTGAGAACATTGAGGAGGTTGTTGACTGCACTACTGACTACATCAACTTCTGTATGGACACTTTAGTTCCAGTAAGAACTGTACGCTGCTATGCTAACAACAAGCCATGGATTACAAGTGACATCAAGGGCCTTTTGAACCAGAAGAAAAGGGCTTTTAAAGACGGTGATCAGCATGAGCTCAAGTGCGTGCAGAAGGAACTCCGAGTCCAGCTCAGGGCGGCAAAAGAGCAGTACAGGAGAAAGCTGGAGCGGAAGTTGCAGAACAACAGCATGAAGGAAGTGTGGGATGGGATGAAGATCATCACTGGCTGCAGCTCAAAGCGGGGTACCACCATCGAGAGAGAGACGTGAAGAGAGCAAACCAAATGAACATCTTCTTTAACAGGTTTGACCACCCTAACCCACTCTCACCTCGGAGTACTGCACTCTCTACACATCCTTCTGCTGATACCAACATAGGAGAGACATCCCCACCCATAATTACAGCAGCGCAGGTGAGCAGAGAGCTGAGGAAACTTCGTGCCAGCAAAGCAGCAGGTCCAGATGGAGTATCGCCACGACTGCTGAAGGTCTGTGCATCAGAGCTGGGGGGTCCTCTACAGCGCATCTTCAACCTGAGCCTGGAACAGGGGAAAGTCCCGAGGCTTTGGAAAACATCTTGCATCACCCCAGTCCCAAAGGTATCACGTCCTGGTGAGCTGAATGACTTCCGGCCTGTCGCTCTAACATCACATGTGATGAAGACCATGGAGCGGCTGCTGCTTCACCACCTGAGGCCACAGGTCCAACACGCCCTCGACCCTCTGCAGTTCGCATACCAGGAGAAGGTGGGAGCGGAAGATGCCATCATCTATATGCTACATCGATCCCTCTCCCACTTGGACAGAGGCAGTGGCGCTGTAAGAATTATGTTTCTAGACTTCTCTAGCGCCTTCAACACCATCCAACCTCTGCTCCTTAGGGACAAGCTGACAGAGATGGGAGTAGATTCATACCTGGTGGCATGGATCGTGGACTATCTTACAAACAGACCTCAGTATGTGCGTCTCGGGAATTGCAGATCTGACATTGTGGTCAGCAACACAGGAGCGCCGCAGGGGACTGTACTTTCTCCGGTCCTATTCAGCCTATATACATCGGACTTCCAATATAACTCGGAGTCCTGCCACGTGCAAAAGTTCGCTGATGACACTGCTATCGTGGGCTGCATCAGGAGTGGGCAGGAGGAGGAGTATGGGAACCTCATCAAGGACTTTGTTAAATGGTGCGACTTAAACCACCTACAACTGAACACCAGCAAAACCAAGGAACTGGTGGTGGATTTTAGGAGACCCAGGCCCCTCATGGACCCCGTGATCATCAGAGGTGACTGTGTGCAGAGGGTACAGACCTATAAATACCTGGGAGTGCAGCTGGACGATAAATTGGACTGGACTGCCAATACTGATTCTCTGTGCAAGAAAGGACAGAGCCGGTTATACTTCCTTAGAAGACTGGCATCCTTCAACATCTGCAGTAAGATGCTGCAGATGTTCTATCAGATGGTTGTGGCGAGTGCCCTCTTCTACGCAGTGGTGTGCTGGGGAGGCAGCATTAAGAAGAAGGATGCCTCACGCCTGGACAAACTGGTGAGGAAGGCAGGCTCTATTGTTGGCATGGAGCTGGACGGTTTGACATCCGTAGCAGAGCAACGGGCACTCAGCAAGCTCCTATCAATTATGGAGAATCCACTACATCCATTAAACAGTGTCATCTCCAGACAGAGGAGCAGTTTCAGCGACAGACTGCTGTCACTGTCCTGCTCCACTGACAGACTGAGAAGATCATTCCTCCCCCAAACTATGCGACTCTTCAATTCCACCAGAGGGGGTAAACGTTGAACATTATTCAAGTTATTGTCTGTTTTTTACCTGCATTTTTTATTACTCTTTAATTTAATATTTTTTGTTGCTGGAGTATGTGAATTTCCCCCTGGGATTAATAAAGTATCTATCTATCTATCTATCTATCTATCTATCTATCTATCTATCTATCTATCTATCTATCTATCTATCTATCTATCTATCTATCTATCTATCTATCTATCTATCTATCTATCTATCTATCTATCTATCTATCATTTAATGTAAATGAAAAAGATCAACAGGGAGAAAGGGTGGCGCATGATCCCTCACAGAAAAGAGACTGGGGTTCAAGTATGGGCCACTGTATTGATCATCATTGAGATGTTTTTACACCTTGTTTGAGGTCCACATGTGGTCAAAGGCATACCGTTGTCTTTAGAAGGTCCCACAGCTGAGCACAAACCAAGCCATGAGGTCAGCGGAAGCAGAACTTAGAGACAGGATGATGTGCAGGCACAGATCTGAGGGGGGCTACAAAAAATTCCTCCATCATTGAATGTTCCCAAGAGCACAGAGGCCTCCAGAACTCTTAAATGGAAGAAATTTGTAGCATCCACAATTCTTTCTAGTGCTAGCCATTCGGGCAACTGAGCAATCGGGTTGGCCACGGTAAGAGAGGTGACCAAGAACCTGATGGTCACTCTGGCTGAGCTTCATTGAAGCTGTGTGGAGATGGGAAAAGCTTCCAGGAGGACAACCACCAGTGCAGCACTCTACTGGTTTGGGCTGTATGGCAGAGTGGCCAGAAAGAAGCCTCTTCTCCATAAAGTACACATTGGAAGCCCACTTGGAGGTTGCAATAAAAGCACCTAAAATGATTCTCAAACCTGTGAAAAACGAGTCTCAAGTCTGATGAAACCAAGATTAGTGTCACGCCTTGAGGAAGCCGGACCCTGCTCATCTCCCGGACAATACCATTCCAACTTTAAAGCATGGTGGCTGCTGTGAGGTTAAGGACTTGAAGACTAGACAGGGTTGAGGGAAATCTGAACAGAACAAAGCACAGAGATAATCCTAATGAAAGCCTGCTGCAGAGTGCTGTGGATCTCAGACTTGGGTCATAGGTCCACCTTCCAACAGGACAGAGCAAAGACAACACAAGAGTGGCTTGGGGACAACTATGGGGATGTCCTTGAGTGTCTCAGCCTGAGGCCCCAGGCTTGAACATCTCTGGAGAGACCTGAAAATAGCTGACCACCAACTTGACCGAGCTGGAGAGGATCTGCAGAGAAGAATGGCACACAATCCTCATATCGAGGAATTGGAAGCTTGTCACATCAGACCCAAAGAAGACTCCAGGCTGCCAAAGGGGCTTCATTGATGTACTAAGTAAAGGGTCCGGATACTTGCGTCAATGAGCTATTTGAGTCTTTTATTTTTGAAAAATTAGGGGGCTTATCCCCCACCTGCCTCCACTACACGCCAACCACTTTGCGTCTCTGTGTCTCTGCTGCTCATCTTGTGATGAGGGGGCTGAACGCACCCCAAAGAGACACAATTACTCCTTTGACACCCCCCCTTAAATGGTTATACAATGGGAAACACATACAGTTTTTATTTTTTACCTCCTCTTTGCTCACTCAGCTGCTGCTGTGCCACGTGACCTGCACTTCTGTCACATCACCTATGTCCTGTAACAGACAGGGGGCGCTATCGCTCCCTTGAACCCTTGGACAATACGTCAGACACCAGATAAAAGTCCAATATGATTTTATTTTATAATAATAATGTGCACCAAGCACCCTCCACTCCACAATACTCATAAATAAACAATAATCTATAATCCTCCACTCCCAGACGCGTTGCCACCCTTCCACCCAGCTCAGCTCGGCTCTGGGATCTCCCACCGTCCTTTTTATAGCTCATGACCCGGAAATGCTTCTAAGCCCTCAGTCCATGTGATTATCCATCACTTCTGGGTCAAACGAAAACTCCTTTTCTTCATCAGCCCGGAAACACTTTATTTCTTCCAACCATGTGACTGGGATTTACTTCCGGGCTGTATGGAAAATTAACGCGTCTGTGTCTCCCTGCAGCGGCCCCGACGTTATCCAGCAGGGCTGTGTATTAAAACTCCATAGTCCATGATGCCCTGCTGGAATTCGGGACTTCTCCATGTTGCAAGGAGGGCTCCATCTAGCGCAGTGCTCCGCAACCTTTTCTCACCTACGACACACCAAAGTTCTTCCTAGAATTCCGCGGCACATCAAAAGCTAAAATATATAGCAGTGGCGTAGCTAGGGGGGATCGGGGGGTCCGCTCCGAGCGCCAGCTATTTAGGGGCGTCCAAACCACGGTACTTTCCTTTTTTTTTTTGTTCCTTGAGGAGGCGCAAAAAAAAAAATTTCTTTCAGCTTTGGGGCGTCAAATTTTTCACCGCCCCGGGCAACATGATCTCCAGCTACGCCACTGATATATAGATATTAATTTAATACACAAATTTTACAATAAATTTTCATTTTTTATTATAAGTATACATTTATTATAAGTATACATACATAAAAACTATACTATATTTACTTTTATGCAATCTTAATAATTATTATAACATAATGACTGATTAATGTGATACCTGCGCTTGTTTCAATGAACACAAAAGTTTTATATTCGGCTCAATATTTGACTGCGCAACCCGAAGTTCTTGGTCAAGATCTTTTAAGCATGACCGCTTATCATTTTTAATTAACACAAGAGTTGTTTGTCTTTTTTGGCGTAACTGGGATGGTTTGAATTTAGATGGCGATTTAGTTTACTGGGTGCCATTGCCTCGTTTGATAGCTGATCGCCACAAATGATGCATTGTGGCTTTGGAGCCGTTTCGTCACCACACCACGAGAATCCATATCGAATGTAGTCTTCGTTGTACTTCCTTTCCACAATCTTCTTTGTTTTTTTTTTTGCAACAATTGTGCTGGGTTCTTCATCATCTGTACGTGAAGACGAATCTTTTCCACGTAAAAATGTATCCATATTTAAAGGGGTATAAAACTAAATATGAATCACACGAAGAACGTTAACCATACACAATTCAGCAACACAACTAATAGTAATGAATGATAACTACTGTCGCAAGACGAGTGAACGCGACGTAGCACGACTAATACGTCGGCTTGAATTGAATCTAGGTGAGGGTACGGAGCGCTCTGCCTATCAAAGCATACTACGGAGTTGTCTGGCGACTATGTAGGGCCTACGTCGTAGGCGCCAGGCGCCAGGCGATGGGATTTATTATTTCAGAGAAATGACACATAAAATTATGAAACCTTTAAAAGGCTATTTACGCGAATATTTCATTGCACGTATTCTCGTTATTGTGTTTCTAAGGAGGACCGTTGACATATTATTTAGTTAGAAAATTGTCTTATTTGACCGCGTCACACCTGTATCGGCTCAAGGCACACTGGTTGCGGAGCACTGATCTAGCGGCCTGGGGGTATTGGCCGGCCATATCCCACAGTCCATATATTTGGTCTCTTTTCGCTTTTACCATTTCGTCAATATCACATTGAATTTTGATTCCGTGTTTGGAATTACATCGTGACAAAGCAATGTATAATTGCCCGTGAATGAATATCGTTTTCTCTCTCTCTACAAGAAATGTGTCTGTCATAACCACGCAGGACTTCTCTTTGCATAAGCTCTTGTCTCGCGGGGCTTCCTGCCCCGGGCGTGGTTACATCGCTTGGCACGAAGACTCGTCTCGTGGGACGTGAAAGTGTTTCTCTGGGAAAATCACGTCTCGTCTCCTTCCAAGATAGAGAGAAATTGTAAAATCCAGTTTTTCGCTTTGTCATTCTGGGGTATTGAGCGTTGCTCGATGAGGGCAAAAAAAAATGAATGAAAATGATTTGAGCACAAGGCTGAAACATAACATAATATGTAAAAAGGATCTGAAGGAGCTGTAGTTGTGGAATTATGAAATGAGCGGCGCTGGAGCTTCAAGGCATCTTGCAGTAGCCATACATATGTAAGTGTGTGTGTGTGTGTGTGTGTCCCACAATGTGATTTGGTCACTGGATGTCACAGCAGCTGTAAGCAGATGCCATCTGGCCTTTCATGTCCCAAATGTGAGATTCCCTTCTGTGGAGAGCCCTGTCAGTATCTGGACAGGTGTGTCCCAGAGATGTGCTGTCACACATTTGACAGCTTCCAGGCAGATCGATGCCCACATCACAGACACTGTTATCACAAGAGACCACAGGACGACAACTTCTTTTTTTTTTTTATATATATATATAATCAACATTTCTTGTGATCTCAAAGGGTGGCGGACTCATTAGTGTCGAGCAGTGGAATCAACAGTCCACTGAGGGGATGAAAGGATGAGGACGACTGAACAGACAAGCCCACTTTTTACATGAGGGGCCTTTCCGTAGTGAATAGTGTTTCATGGAGCTTTACTTCTTCAGAACGAATGGTAAAATGGTTTGCTTGTATTCATTGTTGGGCAGCACTTTAACGCAATGGTTAGCTCTGCTAGGTCCTGGGTGCAAATCTCGGGCCAGAAATGATATCTGTGGAAGGTTGCACATTCTCTCAGTCTGTGTGGGGGTCTCACTCCACATCCCAAATACACGCAGCTATCAGTTAATTGGCAACTCTAAACTGGGCCAGAATGTGAGCATCCCATAAGATGGCCTCGTACCTCTGGGTTGGTCCCTGCCTCTCGCCCAGTGTTGCCTGAATCCTTTCCAGCTCTTTACAGTCCTTAACGGAATAAGCAGATTAAACGACGGATTGATTTGTTGTTTGTTTACGGTGCCTATTGAAAGTATTCACCCCCTCAGAGGTTTTCCCATTTTATCGTTATACAACATTCAACCAGGGTGGCTCAGTGGCACATGTTCTCCCCGTGTTTGCGTGGGTTTCCTCCCACAGTCCAAAGACGTGCAGGTTAGGTGCATTGGCGATTCTAAATTGTCCCCTGTGTGTGTGTGTGCCCTGTGGTTGTGACGATGCGGGTTCAGCTCCATGCTCCTCTTCTATTAGGGAGCCCTTGAACCCATCACCGTCGGTAATGTCACCGATGAGCTAGACAGTGAGGCAATAAACAATTGAGCAAAGGGGATGATGTTTAAAGTGCAAAAGTGCTTTTATTAAACAATTCCAAAGTGCACACAAAGTGCTGTGCAGTTCAATATCTTCTTTAAATAAATAATCCAATAAAACATTTGTGAAAATGTGGAGGTTAAAATCAATAAACAAACTCTTCTAAAACCAACGAGGTAAAATAGTACAGGATGCAAAATGTTAAAATCAAAAAGCCCGGTGTCTTCTGTTTTCATGGCAGCTCCCCTGCTATGCCCACCTGGTCTGCTCTACAGGAGAGTCGCCTACCTGCAGGATCAGCTGCCCTTCAAACAGGTCCTGTAGCCCTCCGTTCCTTGGCTTCGTCGGACTCCCAACCGGACCGAGACTTGGGATATTTCCCAGCGGCCAAGGCGCTCACGCTGGGGCTACACCTGCCCAAAGCCTCCTCGACTCCCGCTCCTAGCAACGGCCAAGTCGATACTTTTACTGGTCACTCCAGCTACTTAGTCGCTCAGCTGGAGCGACCGCTTCCTTCAACCCACTGAGTGTCGGCCAAACACTCCTCTCGTAGGCTCTCCTCCCAGCTGCCTGCTTTCTCATAGGTGAGCCTGCTGTCGCTCGCTTGCTCTCCTTCCTCACACCGGCTTTCTCCACCGGTTCCCTGTCTTCTCTCTACCTCCCGTTCTCTTCCCTTTCTTTTCTTTTTTCCCCCTTAACCGGCTCGCGCTTGGCTATATATGCGGGGAGGACATGGCAGCTGCAGCCCATTAGCCAGAGGAACAATCATGGATGTGGGCAGTTTCTCACCTGTGCACTTAGGTGAAAAATCGCCCACACCGCAGATCACCCTGCGGCTCGCTACAGTTACCACGCCCCCTCGCTAAGCCGCGAGCGCGGCGATTATTTATTTAAAACGAACTGGCCTTTGCTGGAGAGCTGTGGACCCATAACACCACAGTGGTGGGCTGGCACCCTGCCCGGGGTTTGTTTCCTGCCTTACGCCCTGTGTTGGCTGGGATTGGCTTCAGCAGACCCCCGTGACCCTGTAGTTAGGATATAGTGGGTTAGATAATGGATGGATGGATGGATGTTACTTATGTCTTGATGAGTTTGAGTTCAGATATTCTCTTAAGTGTATGCCACTATGAAAAGATAGATTGCAATTCAGATTGTGGATCGTGATTTTGTGTTAAAAGGACCGTGATATTATTTTTTTGGAAAGATTGCCCACCCCTAATTTGACTAATCAAGTTTTCCAATTTATGTAGGATTCATTAACCCTTTGGCAAGCTACTTGGAAAGGGGTTGCGAGGTACCGGTAGCTTGCGAGTGACGTGTTGGAGACCCCTGCCCTAGACCATAACTTCCTTCTTCCAGGTAACTTTTGAGTCTCTCGTGAGCCTTCTGTTGAGATGTCCTGTGCGTTTTTTCTCTTTGCCGCTCTCCCATTAGACTATGACTGGCAAAGCACCCGGGGAACAGTTGACGTTTGTACAGTCCCTCCAATCTTACCCACTGTAGCTTGTCACTCCTTTCACTCTTTGAGGGCTGAATATTTTTTGCAAAAAACTCAGTTTTCTGAAAAGAACCCAAAGCAAAAGTTTCACACATAAATCAACCTAAACTATCAGTTGCTGGGTGCTGTGGCCGCCAGTTCACAGGCTCTTGTGGCTTGAGACACTCACGGGTGGCATGACGACTGGCAGGAACACGTGGCAGGACGGCTGCCAGGCTGTCTTCGCATGACGGCAGCAGCAGTCGTGGTCACAGCGCAACGCAATCTAGTTTGTACCTCATGTCATTATGAGTGGCGGTCTTCATCTACACAAACGTGTTCGGCACCACGATTAGCTGGAGATCGATCCACAGATGCCGGAACCTCATTTTCGTTTTCGATCTTTAGATCACTTGCGACAGGTTAGAGTCCAGTTCAGCGATAATATACAAAATGTTGTCCTTGGAGTAGTTTGCTTTGTGTGTTTGCTTCGATCTCTCGCCAGATGTCGATACCATTTTTGTTGTTGTTTGCTCTTCACTGTTCCCGCAAGTGCAGGGAATCTCGGCCTAACCAATGAAGCTAACTTTCCTTCTAGCAAAGAGACTTAAACTAAAATATACAGTCATATGAAAAGGTTTGGAAACCCCTCTCAGCCTACATATTAATTGACTCTCCTTTCAACAAAAAAGATAACAGTGGTATGTCTTTCATTTCCTAGGAACATCTGAGTACTGCGGTGTTTTCCAAAAAAAGATTTTTAGTGAAGCAGAATTTAGTTGTGTGAAATTAAATCAAATGTGAAAAACTGGCTGTGCACAAATGTGGGTCCCCTTGTCATTTTGCTGATTTGAATGCCTGTCACTGCTCAATGCTGATTACTTGCAACACCAAATTGGTTTGATTAGCACATTAGGCCTTGAACTTCATAGACAGGTGTGTACAATCATGAGATATAAAGATATTTAAGGTGGTCAATTGTAAGTTGTGCTTCCTTTTGACTCTCCTCTGAAGAGTGACAGCATGGGATCCTCAAAGCAACTCTCCAAAGATCTGAAATAAAGATTGTCGAGTCTCCTAGTTTAAGGGAAGGCTACACAAAGACATCTCAGAGGTTTAAACTGTCAGTTTCAACTGTAAGGAATGGAATCAGGAAATGGAAGGCCACAGGCACAGTTGCTGTTAAACCAGCAGGTCTGGCAGGCCAAGAAAAATACAAGAGCGGCATATGCGCAGGACTGTGAGAATGGTTACAGACAACCCCCAGATCATCTCCAAAGACCTGCAAGAACATCTCGCTGCAGATGGTGTATCTGTACATCGTTCTACAATTCAGCGCAATTTGCACAAAGAACATCTGTGTGGCAGGGTGATGAGAAAGAAGCCCTTTCTGCACTCACACCACAAACAGAGTCGCTTGTTGTATGCCAATGCTGATTTAGACAAGCCAGATTCATTTTGGACCAAAGTGCTTTGGACTGATGAGACAAAAATTGAGTTATTTGGTCAAAACAAAAAGCGATTTGCATGACGGAGGAAGAACACCGCATTCCAAGAAAAACACCTGCTACCTGCTGTCAAATTTGGTGGAGGTTCCATCATGCTGTGTGGCTGTGTGGCTGGTTCAGGGCACTTGTTAAAGTCGAGGGTCAGATGATTTCAAACCCAGTATCAACAAATTCTTCAGGATAATTTTCAAGCATCAGTCACAAAGTTGAAGTTACTCAGGGGTTGGATATTCCAACAAGACAAAGACCCAAAACAGTTCGAAATCTACAAAGACAATCACGCAGAGGGAGAAGTACAATGTTCTGGAATGGCCGTCACAGTCCCCTGACTTGAATATCATCGAAAATCTATGGGATGATTTGAAGCAGGCTGTCCATGCTTGGCAGCCATCAAATTTAACTGAACTGGAGAGATTTTATATGAAGAATGGTCAGAAATACGTCCATCCAGAATCCAGACACTCATCAAAGGCTATAGGAGGACAGCGTCTAGAGGCTGTTAGATTAGCAAAAGGAGGCTCAACTAAGTATTGATGTCATATCTCTGTTGGGGTGCCCAAATTTATCCACCTGTCTAATTTTGTTATGATGCATATTGCATATTTTCTGTTAATCCAATAACCTTAATGTCACTGCTGAAATACTACTGTTTCCATAAGGCATGTCAGATATTAAAAGAAAGTTGCTACTTTGAAAGTTCAGCCAATGAGAAACAAAAATCCAAAGAATTAAGAGGGGCTCCCAAACTTTTTCATATGATTGTAATGGCGGGTTTTGTCACCATTTGCAGTTGCTTACTACTCTCAACTCCTCCCTGCCAACAAAAGTCGTCATCCGTCCTGAAAGAGTTAAAGTGATCACAGGTCTCCTGCTGGCCGCCCTCACTTTTCTTCTTCTTACACAGTCGCTCAGTTTTTGTGAACGGCCGGCAGAGTTACAGCTGTGCCATACTCTTTCCGTTTCTTTATGGCTGATTTAACGAGACTCCAAGGGCTATTCAGTGGCTTGGATATTTTCAGGTCAGACAATCAGAGATGCAACAAAAGTGGGAGAGATATCTAAGAAAGTATGGGAAAGTAGGTTCAAGTGATATGGACATGTGATGAGGGGAGACAAAGAATATGTGGGCGAAAGAGTGATGGGCATGGAAGTACGGGGGGAAGAGAAAGCAAGGGAGGCCAAGGTGGAGGTGGATGGGTAAAGTAAAAGAAGATCTGAAGGAAAAGGGCCGGACTGGGGAGGAGGTGCAGGACCGAGCTGTTTGGAGAAGGTTGATCAGGCACATTGACCCCACATAGAAGTGGGATAAGAGGAAGAGGAAGAAGAAGAAGAAGGATCCCTTACAGATTCAGTCTCAGTTCCTTTATTTTCATTTGCAATCATTTACAGAAAAACGGGTGCTGGCATCTCATTTGTTTAAAATCAGATATGAAATCAGCACCTCTGAGAAGCAGTTGTAAGTCTTCAACACATTTGATAACATGATAAAAAAAAGTAAGAGTAAGGCGGCTTTCCAATTTGCAGAGTCAACAGGCCCCTCCATTATCACCTAATCATTAGGGTTTGGCTTATGCGTCTCTTTACGTTTGAGGGTCTGGAGCCCCTGAGCAGCAGGACACTTGTCTCAGCTCTCCCAGTCTGGCACCAAGAAACCTCACAAGGCATACTGCAGAAACTGGGCCAGGCTGTAATGGTCACACAGATACGAGTCCATCTTGGGAGATACGACCTATACAATTGATCTTTCTTTTATGGTGCACCTTCCACAGTGCAGGCCAGCCTCAGGAGCTTTACAAAGTCTACAGGAATGAAGATCTGAGCAGTGAATTTCTTTCCAATAATGCAGTTTTTGATAAAGTGGAAATTTTTTACAATTAGTTTTTTTTTTGTTTTTTTGTTCCCAATAATGATAAGATCAGGTAGGGTGGACTGTGGGTTAGAAGTGGTGCCTCACAGCTCCAGGAGTCAAACTGCATGGAGATTTCATGCTCTCTCTGTCTGCTTCTGCTTCCTCCCAAAGACTTGCACTTTAAGTTATTGGCCATCTTTAAACTGTCCCATTGTGAAAATACAAAAATAAAAAATCATATATAAATATACTTTCTTAAACTATCTTCCACTTCTTCATTCAGCTGCTCCCATTAGGGGTTGCCACAGTGGATCATCCAAATGTGTTGTAAACTATACTATGGTCAAATATGATTTATCTTATTTCTTACCTTCTAAAGATATATTTTAAAACCTCTGTGTATTTACCAAATAACTTTTTCTAATTTGTTAGATTTCACAGCTAGTAATAATAATATTTGAGTAATTAATGTAAATTTCAGCATTAACATTTGCATTGCAATGCATATGTCTCTGTTATGTGCCATTTGGGATGGGATTTATAAAAGTGGTGTTAATGTGCGCGCCACCTGTTGGAATGGCAAAACAATGCATATGTCTCTGTAACCTATGTTACGGCCAAAGCCTGAAATCGGCCAAAGTGGGAAGTGGCTGGTCGAATTGGGAAATGGCCAATGTCACTGTATGATTGACCAGCCAATGTCCAATCTTTCATTGATTTTGGGATTTGGCCAGCCAGTTTGCAAAATAGCATTGGGGCGATCACCCAGGGATTTCCTGACACTTCGCGGAATGGCCGGCCAAAGTAGCATATGCGCCGGTCATTTTCTAGTAATTGGACTTTGGCCACACCTCTCGGCCAAAATGCAGTGTATATGACTCTGTTATATACAATGCTGTTTGGGATTTGTACAAGCAGTGTTAATGTTTGTGATGCGCCACCTGTTGGAATGACAAATTCATTGCTTACATTTCTGTAATATACAATGTTGTATGGGATTTGTAAAAGCAGTGTTATTGATTGTGATTGCCCCATATCGGAATGGAAAATGCAGTGTATATGACTCTGTTCTGTACAATGCTGTTTGGGATTTGTACAAGCAGTGTTAATGTTTGTGATGCGCCACCTGTTGGAATGACAAATTCATTGCTTACATTTCTGTAATATACAATGTTGTATGGGATTTGTAAAAGCAGTGTTATTGATTGTGATTGCCCCATATCGGAATGGAAAATGCAGTGTATATGACTCTGTTCTGTACAATGCTGTTTGGGATTTGTACAAGCAGTGTTAATGTTTGTGATGCGCCACCTGTTGGAATGACAAATGCAATGCTTATGTTTCTGTAATATACAATGTTGTATGGGATTTGTAAAAGCAGTGTTATTGATTGTGATGTGCCCCATATCGGAATGGAAAATGCAGTGTATATGACTCTGTTATATGCCATTTGGTATGGGATTCGTTAAAGCAGTGTTAATGTTTGTGATGTGCCACCTGTTGGAATGACAAATGCAATGCATTTTATTACTAAAAATGTCTGTGATGTGCCATCTTTTGGAATGACAGAGACAGAGCATCCGGATGGACACACAGACCCTTATTTTTTACTTAAGGTGGATTATAGCTACATGGAGTAAACTAAAATGACACTAAATTACTACTGCGATTACAAATTAACCTAACCCTCTTATCCAGGGCAGAGTCACAGGGAAGCTTGAGCCTACTCCAGCAATCATTGGGCACAAGACATGAATAACACCTGGGCAGGGCGCCAGTCCATCACAGGGTGAACGCACACACAAACACACACGCTACGGCCAGTTTAGTTCCCAAACTGATTTTATGTTCATGTCTGAACTATCTTTGGTATTATTCACATTAAATGCCACGTCACAACTTTACATGCATAGAAATGTTGACGTGTGTTTATAGCTGGGGAGCAGCCAATTTGAGAGGGATGCCGTTACGTACACCAAGAGCCAACAGATGCGATGGATCAGTATTTAATAATAGAGCAGTTTAAGTCTTTAGCCACTTGCACACGCTGCTTGGGAGATCTCAAAGGTCAAGTCGTTGATGCTACAGTCTACCCTTTTGATAATCGTCTATATTCACTGTAATCTTTCATACTGGCTTTACATGTACTCATTGTACACAAACCCTCACATACATAAGAAAGACATGTGACTGATTAAGATGTCTAACAATGAAAAATGAAATATTTGTGAAATAACACCGTCATCAACAAAAGAGCCAGAGAAGCAGGTGTGAAATTAGCCCCAGAGGGCTGAATCGACATCCTCTACGTCTGCGTTATACACCGTAGCTTTGGTCAAAGGGTTCTGATGATTAAATGAAACAGAAATAAACTGTGGAAACATTTTTGAAATATTGTATACATTTTTTTGCATGCACTGATCAGACCTTTACTGGCATGGTGGCACGGTTTGTAGCACTGCCACCTCGCAATAAGCAGCCCGCGGCCACAGTTTGTGTGTCCTCGCTGTGTCTGTGTGCGTTTCTTTCAGGTACTTCAGCTTCCTCCCACAGTCCCAAGCCGTGCAAGTTTGGTGAAATGCTAAAATGCCCCATTGTGTGTGTGTGTGTGTGTGTGTGTGTGTGTGTGTGTGTCTTTTGATGGACTGGCACCCTGTGCAGGGCTTGCTCCTCCTGCCTTATGCCTGATGCTTGCAGGGTTAGGCTCCAGATTCCCTGCAACCCTTCTCAGGACAAGCAGGTTAGAAGCTAGAATGATGATCAGAATTACTGTTCTAAAGTAAATCTGGAATAATTTTTAAAAATGTAATCGCACCAAAACCTATAGTAGATTGTATTGTCTATTTAATATTTCTTTAAATCTGGTACCAATTTAGGTGTGAGTTTTGTTCTCCATTATGTTCTAGACAGGCATCTCCAATTCTGCTGTGTGTTCATCCCAC